>NC_092576.1:10546110-10558610 GCF_037975245.1 Apostichopus japonicus | reverse complement strand
TGTATATTATACCTTTGAAGCTCGAAATGTCACCTGAAGTTTAAATATATATATATATATATATATATATATATATATATATATATATATATATATATATATATAAATTAAAATCGTAATGAGTTGGAAAATCAAGAACAGTGAAAAAACTTTCAGCCTCCACCGGGATTCGAACCACGGGCCTCCCGCTCTGTACGCGGACACCCTAACCACTAGGCTATGGACGCTGATTGTATGTCCAGAGGTTCGAAACCGGTAAGGAAGATCGTAATTCCACTGTAGGCGTTTGTCACCTATATCGAACAATACTAGTTCTGTTTTTGGTGACATATTTTGCCCTACTCTAGAGATCAAACATGATGCTATCCAACTCGAAAATCATTTGTGATTCCTAAAGCCGGATCTCGAAAGAGATACTTTGAACAGACTTTATGTTAATGCAATGGAGGTAAACGACAAAGGCAAATGAATATATATAAATGAAAATCGTAATGAGTTGGAAAATCAAGAACAGTGAAAAAACTTTCAGCCTCCACCGGGATTCGAACCACGGGCCTCCCGCTCTGTACGCGGACACCCTAACCACTAGGCTATGGACGCTGATTGTATGTCCAGAGGTTCGAAACCGGTAAGGAAGATCGTAATTCCACTGTAGGCGTTTGTCACCTATATCGAACAATACTAGTTCTGTTTTTGGTGACATATTTTGCCCTACTCTAGAGATCAAACATGATGCTATCCAACTCGAAAATCATTTGTGATTCCTAAAGCCGGATCTCGAAAGAGATACTTTGAACAGACTTTATGTTAATGCAATGGAGGTAAACGACAAAGGCAAATGAATATATATAAATGAAAATCGTAATGAGTTGGAAAATCAAGAACAGTGAAAAAACTTTCAGCCTCCACCGGGATTCGAACCACGGGCCTCCCGCTCTGTACGCGGACACCCTAACCACTAGGCTATGGACGCTGATTGTATGTCCAGAGGTTCGAAACCGGTAAGGAAGATCGTAATTCCACTGTAGGCGTTTGTCACCTATATCGAACAATACTAGTTCTGTTTTTGGTGACATATTTTGCCCTACTCTAGAGATCAAACATGATGCTATCCAACTCGAAAATCATTTGTGATTCCTAAAGCCGGATCTCGAAAGAGATACTTTGAACAGACTTTATGTTAATGCAATGGAGGTAAACGACAAAGGCAAATGAATATATATAAATGAAAATCGTAATGAGTTGGAAAATCAAGAACAGTGAAAAAACTTTCAGCCTCCACCGGGATTCGAACCACGGGCCTCCCGCTCTGTACGCGGACACCCTAACCACTAGGCTATGGACGCTGATTGTATGTCCAGAGGTTCGAAACCGGTAAGGAAGATCGTAATTCCACTGTATATATATATATATATATATATATATATATATATATATATATATATATATATATATATATATATATATATATATATATATATATATATATATATATATATATATATATATATATATATATATATATATATATATATGCTATTATGAAAACTGGGTGGTGACGGATAACTAATATAAAAAAGCATAATTATTTTTCATGTTCAGTAAAGTTGTTATATTCACTAGATTTGTAGCATATTAAAGTATATGCTTTGCTGTATCCTTTTCCTCAAATGGTCTTATATATGAAAACACGTGATACTCGTCGGAAATGTCGGAAATAGAACTCAGTTAAACGCTAACTATAAATATGTTTTCAACAAATAATAAGATTAGTATGGCCTACACAGATAACCCGTTGTATTTATAGTACTGATATTTGGTACACAAAGTTCTAAAGAGAAAAAAACAAAACAATTGTTTTTGTGTAGTATAATAAAACCTCGATGCACATCTGTCATTGTAGTATGAAAGAGAAAGTAGACCTGTGATTCCATTTCTATCCCTTCTCTTTCTGTTGATACCTTGTACCTCTGGTAGTACATCATGCAAATTAAGTACTGATTACTTAACATGGTCAGCTGAAACTAACAAGCAAAGACAACGTTGGCATTCTACAGGTTCTGAATGTTCTGAAATGTTTGTGATAAATATATGAACCACTGTGACTTGGTTTTAATTAATTCCTGTATTGAAAATAGTAATCTCCGAACAATTTTCCAAATACGACGAATGCGGCAGAGAATGGATTTTATATTAGTGCTTTATAGTTTGCTTGTTTTTTTTAAATGAACGTCGTGTATTTATTGATTTTGCGTAAAATCTTTATTGAATATCTGTTAGTAACCCGTAAAGCAATCAGACGTTAACCATCACGATTGTTTCATACAATATAAAATGTGAGTTTCTATTTTTGTTTAACTTTTTTTTTAGCTATTTATATCGTCTTATTATACATAAAATACATTGAAATCCAATTTTTTAGTTAAAGGCATTGAAGACTCGCCCCAAACAGCGTGCCGCCATCTTAAAATAGTTAACTTTCCGTTGCTTGCAAGTGAAGTTTCACTCTTTTCGCTACAAAATGCAGACAGTAATGAAACGTGATACACTGTGATCTTGAGCTGGACCTGAGATGTCCATCGCTTTATCGTTTGTACACTGTGCTGTGGGTATTGACCGCAGTTGTTATGTACTGACTGTACACTAGTGTCTAATTACCGACGGTAGCAAGCTATATGTGTGTATTTTCTGGTATTGATGTTGGTGTCTAACACTTCTGTTACACCTTATATGAGACTAGGTCAGATTACCGACATTAGTCGTTTCTCTTTGCGCGAGTCTTCACACCCTTTAACACCTCCAACTCACTGACTGGAATAAACTAAATGCGATACCATTGACAGTTATGCTGGGATCGTTCTACTGACCCAGTTATTGATATTAAAGTGAACATGACTGAACAACGTGGTGACGAGTAAAATTTAGGCAGCCCAGCTTTAGCCCTCTAGCAAAAAGGGATGCTCACCCCCCCCCCCCCCCCATAGCAACATCATGTATCCGAGCAAATTTATTTTACCAACATTTTGATAATATCATAGCAAAGTTCTGAAAAGATTGCCGCAGCTGGTTAGTTCCTTATTTCTAAAATTAGTTAGTTGTAAATGGACTTCTGTCCTCCTTATTAGACAAGACATGATATGCACGTCTTGACCCCCCCCCCCCCACCCAAGCCCCGCGATCCCTGGCATTAACACTATTAAATCGAAACATCTGTTTCATAGTCATCACGGATTATAACTTGTAAGTACAAACTTGTGACAGAATTATTATTCATCTTTGAAAAGTGTATAGGTGTGTATATACACCTATACACTTTTCAAAGATGGATAATAATTCTGTCTTATTAAGATTATAATCAAAGATAATGAATGCACTGAATATTTCCTTCCGTCGTGATAGCATGCCATGCCGAGCGCTTATTACATATCAGCTTCACTTGAAAGCAATATTCTGACCAAACACAATCAATATTATGAACAGCTGTAACGTACATTTTTACTACACATTTGTCTCAATGATGAAAAAACCAATTAGTTTCAATTATAAAAAATCAATTCTCCGCATTGAAAGCAATACAATAGGTAACTTATTAAATCGTACCTGGATACATACGTAGACTACGTATGGCAATATGATGCATATATATCGTATACGCTATGGCCACGTAGCCTACATGCGCTGGCAATAACAGGAAGTGCAAGAATTCATATCTTATTTCAAGCCTCGACTCGATTTAAGAGACCAATATATTGCGATGAGCGGTACCATCCTTCAAAATTCTTTTCTCTGAAACAGTTCGCGATTGCATTGACAAAATTGTAGCAGAGTCCGTCCTGTGGAGGGCAGGTAGACAGACCGTTAAAAATGTTACTTAGTGGAGTAAATTAAAGAGGGATTACGGTGCGTAAAGGATCACAACATCTGTCTACTTCCCCTATAACACGATAAGGACACGGGGAGGGAGATGGAAACGTATAGTTTATTGGACCATTGGTAAACTTTTAAGTCAAGTTCACCCTTGATTATCAATGTAAAGAGAATGAGTGGTCTCTAACTAAGCCGATAATAAACATGTCTACCTCGTAAATAATTCTGTCTGGCTATCTTTGTAAATAAGCCTAAGCAGCATCCCCCATGCGACGGACACACGAGGGGAGGGGAAGGGGAGGAATGAATATGTGCCTTTCTTCTTCCGACGGTGTGTCCTTGCTCCTCTCAGATGTTCAAAAAGAATCGAACCAGTTTGAATAAATCCAGATTTTCCTGGGTTAGAAATTGACTTTCGTGCTCCTAAATTCGTCAAATGTTACAGAATTTTATATAGTTATATGGTATAGCACAATAATTGCAGCACTCTTTTCATGATACCAAAATTGTATCCCACATCATGGACGGTGTTTAATTAAAAGTTCAATATTTAGTGCAAAACAAAAACCTTCAATGACGTGTTAACCAGGCAGCGTTCACCCAAACCAAGGGTAGGCCTAGTATTAGAAAATAAACAGTTTCAGAAAGAAGCCAAAATTAAAAGCTTTTTCAAAATGTCCAAGAAAAAAAGCAGCTTTTACTCATAGCTTACCTGTGGTTTAATAAATGGCAGATCTGTAAACAGTCTCTGATCTAGACGTCACTGTACTGTGTAGTAAAGTTACAACTTACAACAGTTGAAGGCAGGATGGAACTGATCAACTTCGTGTTATGCTGAACTAACACTGAATGAATGACTAGCGTATATATGTGTAGTATCTGTTCCCTTTCGAGGGGAATGGTGACGCACACCTGGCGATGATCACACAGTCACAGTCTCGATGCAAGGGGACTGGGGTTGAGAGCGGACCAGTCGTTCGGTAGTATCGTTTTCGTGCCCAGGTTCTTTCTAGGGCGACTTTTTCTTAAAAAAAAGTATATATAAGTTGTGTGTTTACGAAACACATATAATAGAATCTCGTTGACTTTTTGAAACACAAGCACACATATTGTTCACAAATGGGCGGTGTTCGTAGCCATACAATCCTTCTCAAATTCCTATTTCCACCCGTGTCGTGTTCGGATGTCCTCTTTCAAGCGGATTCCATAGAATAATGAGATTCATGAGAATGTCAATTAATCGTACCGTATTATATATGTAATTATGCCTGATGAGGGGTATGAAAGCGAGAGAGGGTCAAGGAGGTACAATTCCGGGCCTGAGGTCAATTGGGGGAACGGGGAATACGGGAAAAGGAATGATGTATATCATTTTCATATTGTAAAACATAATTGTCGCTGATGCCGGACCTTCGACGCCCATGAATGCAAGATATGGCCAGCTATATGGTACATATATTTGTCATAGAAATGTGTATTTAGGTCTGTAACAGGTACGTGTGACAGTTTGAGCTGCCAGATCAATAACTCTTGTATATATCTTTCGGTTTCTGGCATGAATACTACAACTGCTGAAATCTCTTCAATGAAATATGCATATAGCTAGCGACTCACGTCACCAACAATCGTTCCCCCCCCCCCCCACAAAAAAAGGCTGCTGTCATAGACAATGTTACAGAAAAGAAAAGTAAAGGCGACATTTTGACGTCATATTACTTTGGCACGCCGTTTGTGCATTATGGTAATTTTTGGTGGCTAAAATAACGTTGACATTCATCATTCATTTACGTTCAAGGCCCGTTCCGTTAATAACATGACGCTATGGACGTAACATTACCATAATACGTTGAATTAACAATGACCATTAGTCGTTTCATCACCGTGAAAATGTACTTAAATTGCAGAACGTTAATTAATAATAAACTGTCTTTAATGGTGCATCGGTATAAACGACTTCATGAGATCATACAATTACACTTGATTACCGTATTGTATCATCAGATAACATACACACACACACACGCACACACATACATCCATGTTTGTATTACATTCCAACCGAGGACCCCATTGTATTTTCCATTGTTTAAATCCACGTACCCTAACCTTAACAATACCCGATACAATAGAATTCTTCCGAGGACGCGGTGATTCTTTAGAAATCACAACCGAGGACCTGGAATTCTTTTGTTCAAGTCCTCGGTCAGATAGAAAAACAAACGCACACACACACACACACATATATATATATATATATATATATATATATATTTAGCAGATAACCTCCTTTTGACACGGTAAAACGAAATGCCTCCTGTTACCCCTACTTAGGACTGCCTTTCAGATTCTCCGACTCCCTAAACTCGCCCTTGGGTCGAAATCCCGGTCCCAAAATTGCCAAATCCAACAATACTGCCAAACCCTGGCGTATCCGTACTCCTAGGATTCAGCGCTCCCTGAGTCACAACTGAGGTATAAAAGCTTACCCCTTACAGAGCAGGCCTACGTAGGGCAGTAGACTACTCTTTACAAATACGTGTTGTCGCATCGACGTCTCAATTCGGAGTGCCCAAACATGCACGTGTTTCTCCTTCTTCTATTAGCGCGTCAGTTTGTGCAAGGGGAGACTTCCAGGAAATCACGGTAGCGCGGATTTGTGACCAAGATAGATATGAAGGCAGGAAGCCGAATAGGAAACCCGTCTCGTCTATCCGACATGCTCAGTGATTAACCTCCGCCACGTATCACGATCTTGCGCAAGTTTGATTGCTTCCTCGAAGTTGTTAATGTTAGCATCCTTAAAATGCGACTATATCCGTACTCCTAGGAGCTCCCTGAGTCACAACTGAGGTAAAAAATGCTTACCCCTTACAGAGCAGGCCTATGTAGGGTAGTAGACTACTCTTTACAAATACGTGTTGTCGCATCGACGTCTCAATTCGGAGTGCCCAAACGTGCACGTGTTTCTCCTTCTTCTATGAGCGCGCCAGTTTCTGCAAGGGGAGACTTCCAGGAAATCACGGTAGCGCGGGGTCGTGACCCAGATAGAAGGCAGGACGCCTCATAGAAAACCCGGGCTAGGTAGCCGCGCTCGCCAATCAAAACATCTCTCCTAAAAAATAAAGTCGAGTCAAACAGGCCATCGACACAGAAACGAACAAAATAAATCTGAACACCAGTAAGTCAATATCAGGGGTACACTACAAGTATATGTGCTCAATCTTATATTATCAATCTTTATAATTGTACAACTCGTTGATATAGTTAGTGTTTCCTCAATGATAGTAAAGCTCAATGTTATTGTCTTGTTGTCATTTGGTACATGAGTAAATAGTCCAAAGTGTGTACCACGAATTATATGGTAGTACATGTGATTTGTATTGCTGTTGTGAAATATTATCGTAGTATTGTCATACATTTAAAGATACTTAGATAGTTGGGCGCTCTTTCACGCGCTATACTTTCCTTTCATTCTGTATGCATCAGTTGATGGGTTTGAATCCAGTGTTCTAATCTTGTGAGTTAAGATGTACTCCCACCCAAGATGTAGTGATCGGTTAAATATCGAAGACTCATAGATTGATAATTATGAATAGTTATGGGATGGTCATTTGGATACTTATTTTATAATAATTGTTAAACACTGGTTGATGGATATAGAGGCGGTAATCTAGTGCCCATGCATCTGTGTGTTCCTAATATTATACTCTCATGTTTTGGGGAGCATGGTCAAATAACTAAAGTAATGCACGTGACCAATCCTTCTAACTGTGTGACATAGACATGTATCTGTGCACAGGTGTTTATTACAAGCACTAATATCATGTTATAATGTTGTGCATGTTTCTAATCCTGTGCTAATATCTAAATCATTTCACAAATTTCAGAGGTTAAATTCCTCGGTTAATAAATCAACAGTAACTGTAATCTCTGATGTCGCCCTTATTGCCGTTACCGATTCTAATCGACGGTCTGACTCATCCGGTCCTCTTCCTTGTTCAGTTCTCGTCCCTTTACTGTTGCTACAACCATTGTCATAGTTTTATTTGAATTATACAAACAATAGTTCATTATACCATTTTTAAGGTAGCTAATTTTTACTACGGGCTACTTTAGTTTCGCATTCATATCAACGTCTTTTTCTCTCATGTTGTTATATGACATGGTGAAAAAGAGGGCGACAAAGGCGATTTAACACTGTTACTTTCCAGACAGCTGGCAACAATATTATGATGTGCAGTTTAGTCATATATCTTTGCGTGATTCAATGAAGTTAATACGCCCGAGTGTACTAATAATGACAATATAAGTTTATTACTAACTGTTACCACAGGGGCATAGATTACTACCAATTCATTGATGTAACCCGGCGGTCCTGGACCGATTAGAGACAAGCGGGAGCAAATTGATGCTTCGCGAGAAACTAGCAACTTTTCCAATACCGCTGGAAATCGGCCAAGTTGAAGGGGGAGTACAGTTCTCGAGTCTGTCAGCCGGTAACTTTAGCTAATCCACCTAGCCTGATTGTTCCAGTACTCTATTAATTCAATTCAGTGTTTTTATTCAAAAAAAATAATTATCCAATAAACAAAAATAAATAACAATTAAAAACAAAAACTTTCTAAACTCATTTGCGGTTTCCAGATATATTGAACTTTTTAATTACAGTTTGAATATACTTATCAAAATTTGTGATGGATAAATACCACTAGAACAGTTTTCGTCTTCTACTTCAGAAATATTGATAAAAATGATTGATTAATTTCAAATCTCTCACAGTAAAAAGAATTGCTGTTCAAGATGATTTTTATTTTATTTTAAGTGTCAAGTATAGTACAAGGGCATGTTATAACAGACAAAAATGAAAAGAAAAGAACAAATTGATGATTTTTATCCGAACACACATGATCGGTGGATACAGTACATATGATGTTACCATACACAATGCTTATTACAGCAACAAGAAAAAAGTAAATATTAGAGAAAAAATAAACGGGGAAAAGAGAATTCAAACAATTTCATAATGTAAATTTGGTTTAAAGAAAAGGAAAATTGTTCAAACATTTTGTGAAAAAGAAATGCTATGAGGATGTGGCTTTCATAAACGAATCCATTCAAGTTGCAGGATTCATAGAATAAAGTTAAATTCGGAGAACGCAAAACAGAAAAAAAGGGCTATTCTGTTTACATTGATTAGTTTCACAGTGTAGGCAATATTTGAAGTACAATATGACCTCAAATAGTGTCTGAGAGGTACATTGGACCGTGACGGTTGTAGGTATTGAAAATTAAAAGGTTATTTTGTCGGCATACTTAGCGATTATTAGTTATATGCATGGTTTACTATTACTGGCTACGAGACAGTAGATATAATTATACCACAAATAATAACAAAACCAAGAAAACCAAAGAGATAGGAATTTTTTGGGAAAAGCATATCCTAATAGCATTGAATTTAAAGCGGTACTGACTTACGGCCAAATGCTAAAATGGAAAAATCAATCAGGCAAGTCTTCGGGTTATTTTTTTGGGATTAATGTACAACTATGTGCGAACATTATGTTTTTATGATATTACCCGTTCTAATTGTAGGTTTAGACGAAAGAAGAAATGTTACCATTTCTTATTTTAAATACTATACATTTTTTAATATAAAATAGACATGCGGCGCTAAGAATTCAAACCTTAAGCGACCGTCAATTACCATTAACGTTGTTTTTACATCTTTACCGAGAAGCACATAAGCTAAAGCCTGCAGGAATTGAATTACGTTTACAAGTTCGTGGGGAATGTAACATGGTTAAGAGTAACTTGTGGTTAATTTGACTTACTTTGAAATGGTGATCTTCGACAACGGTTATACGGAATGAGAGAATCAAATTATGTTGCGTTTTTTTATTTGTCTAATGAATGAAATGATATAAGCACATTAAGCAAAATAAACACTTTTAAACATTTTATGAAACTTTAGTCAACTCAAATGTTTAATAAAATTGTACACATAATTCAATGATGTGTTAAACGGAAGAGGCGTTATGTGAGAGTCGCTGAGCGGAAATGACGTAGGTATATCACGCACAACAAATAAGGAGATTTCTAGCGTTACATTATGGTGATGTAACCAGTAGCTTTCTTGATAAACGTTATTCCACTTTTGATGGACGTTTATCTCAACACTGTCTGCTATAATCGAACGTTATTGTTTTAGTGGTTTAACCTAAGATGTCTTCTGTAACCGAAATCATATTTCAGAACTGAAATGTACGTACTGTTGCATTAGCAAAAGTAACATATCCAGTATGCTGACATCGAGCGACACTAAGAGGAACATCCATCTCATTAGATGATGTTCCTTCATCACACACTTTGACAAACTCTCCAGTCTTCTTATAGTTTATAACCTTCCACTTTTTCTCTACTCCCTCACCGATGTACACTACCAGCCAATTAGCACCAGTCCAGATGATATCGATAGGTAACATACCAGACATAGCTGACGGAAGCCTCAAAGTGCCACACTGCTTGACTGTACCATCAGCATCTATCAGTATGACGTCATCAAGACCTCGACCAATGATAGCAAATAAATTACGACAGTAAGCAACTCTGTATATAGCATTAGAGCGTACAAAGTCTCGTGTATCTATTTCTCTTGTAGCAGATCCGGAGACAGTGTACTCTCGAATAGAGTGGTCACAGCTGGTAGAGATGATGAACTCATCGTTAGGATCATCGTTTGGACAGTGTGCAGCAATACTGGTAATCCAAGAACCTTCAGGTACCTTATCAATCACCAAGGATGAGACTGATGTTATAGAATCATACAAAGAACCATTCAGGTGAGGATGTACAATGAAGACAGTATTACCGTATTACCTACAGCAAATAATTGATGATATTCATTATCATTATACATATCTATATTCGACATAACTACAGGATCATCGTGATTATCAATCTTCTGCAGATGTCTCCAGTATTCCTTACTGGAATCTTCAGAATCGACACAAATAAGGAGGACGCCCCACTACTTTTTCGTTCATCAAATATATGTAATATTTGATCACTACACAGTATTACACTTCCTATCAGCATACTGACAGTAATGCTACAGAATGCTCCATCATTGGGTATCTTCCTGTACAAGAGATCAACATACCTATGTTTAAGCATCTCCTTCTGTTTCTCTAACTTAACTTTAATATCGGCCGTCTTCTTCGTGCTCTTGCTTATCTTTTGGATTTCATCAAGAGCGTTCTCGAGTGAAATTTTGTGACATTCAGTTATTATTGCGAGTTCGTTTTCTAAAATCTGAGATTTCGTTTTCTCTTCAGAGATATGCTTTATGTTAGCTAGTTCCTTCGCATCTAATACTTCTATTTGTAATCGCTTCATATTTTCAACTTTTCTAATCATAGTCAAATAATCCCTTTGAACTTCATTACGAGATTTTTTAAAACAACGCGCCAAGTGCTCCTTATGTTCTCTCCTAAGCTGCTCCGTCGAGGCGATCCCTGTTTTCAACGTTTTTAGTTCGTTCATAAGCTTTTCACGGCGCTGACTCATTTCATTGGACGTTTTGTCGAGACTAATGACGTCACAACCGGCATCTCGATTATGTACGGCAAGGACACATTCTGGACAGATTTTTATGTCACATGACACACAAAAATACTTCAATGGTAGGTCTTTATGGGTGAAACAATTCTCTTGTGCCTTGACGTGACCTGAACAAAAATAAAACACATGGTTTTATTTATCTCTTTTATTTCAGACTTTTACGGAATTTTACTCTCAAAGACGACTATGATAAGTCAACCATTCTTCTTTACCCCAGCATATAGAACAAATCCATATTATACTTTAATGATGTCGTCACCAGTTATTGCTTACTCTAATTCTCTTTTACATATTAACTTAGCAATTCCTGCAGTGACATGATGAATGTTAGTTTAACATATAACATAGGAAGGAAGGAGGTGGAATACTAGAACGATGGATTGGAATGTATCAGAGGCAATGTATACAACCCCCTCTCTCATGTATACGTAAATTACGTCATGAAAACAATCGGATAATACGATAACATTTCTTCTTGATAACCAATTACTCATTTCGTCAATGAGTCATTTCGTGACGAATAAATCGCTTAGGAAACTAGAGTTTAAACAGTGTTCGTATAGTTGTGCCGGTACAATGTAGATGTTCTTCATCATTTTAGTACAAAGATATCTAACTTATTGATTGAATACCATCCGCAATGAACCGAGACAATTGGCAATGAAGAAACCCATAGTTTATAGTTTCGGGTAAAGGAAGATTTTTTCAGTGTTTACATACTGTGACTTGAAAGTATTTGAGCCAAATGAGGAATAATTTCATTGACGAAAGGTACATTGGTCCTAGTCATTCCCAGTGGGATTGGGGCGGAAAGGTGGGGGGGGGGAGGGGTTGGTCATATAATGGAGGGGGAAGTTTCCCAAGAAAGTGAAAGATAAGGATAACCTCTATCATTTGTTCTCTCTCTACCGTGTGGAAGGTTATCCGTGTTCAGGATTCCCCCGCTATTTATGTTATAATTTTAAATTTGTGCAAATGAATGTACCGTAACATATCACTGATCGGTAAATGAA